>NC_081759.1:1308128-1318128 GCF_963082965.1 Carassius carassius | reverse complement strand
TATCTATCTACAGTATCTGTCTGTCTGTCTGTCTGTCTATCTATCTACAGTATCTGTCTGTCTGTCTGTCTGTCTATCTAACTGTCTGTCTGTCTGTCTGTCTGTCTGTCTGTCTATCTATCTATCTACAGTAACTGTCTGTCTGTCTGTCTATCTATCTATATGTCTATCTACAGTGTCTGTCTGTCTGTCTGCCTGTCTGTCTGTCTGTCTGTCTGTCTATCTATCTATCTATCTATCTATCTATCTATCTATCTATCTATCTATCTATCTATCTATCTATCTATCTATCTATCTATCTATCTATCTATCTGCAGTATCTGTCTATCTGTCTGTCTCTCTGTCTATCTATCTATCTATCTATCTATCTATCTATCTATCTATCTACAGTAACTGTCTGTCTGTCTGTCTGTCTGTCTGTCTGTCTGTCTGTCTGTCTGTCTGTCTGTCTATCTATCTATCTATCTATCTATCTATCTATCTATCTATCTACAGTATCTGTCTGTCTATCTATCTATCTATCTATCTACAGTAACTGTCTGTCTGTCTGTCTGTCTGTCTGTCTGTCTGTCTGTCTGTCTGTCTGTCTGTCTGTCTGTCTGTCTGTCTGTCTATCTATCTATCTATCTATCTATCTATCTATCTATCTATCTATCTATCTATCTACAGTATCTGTCTGTCTGTCTGTCTGTCTGTCTGTCTATCTATCTACAGTGTCTGTCTGTCTGTCTGTCTATCTATCTATCTATCTATCTATCTATCTATCTATCTATCTATCTATCTATCTATCTATCTATCTATCTATCTATCTATCTATCTATCTATCTATCTACATTGTCTGTCTGTCTGTCTGTCTGTCTATCTATCTATAGTATATGTCTGTCTATCTGTCTATCTATCTATCTATCTATCTATCTATCTATCTATCTATCTATCTATCTATCTATCTATCTATCTATCTATCTCAGAATCCTGTGTTTTATGTTTTATTTTTGGGGGGGATTCCATTTTAATAGTTAAATTAACGTTCAATAAATCTGTTTATCTGTTCAATTGAATTCTTCAAGCTTTAACGGTTTAATCATTAATAAAAAAAAATAACAGTTTTAACCATAATTGGAAATGTTTTATGTTTTTCCCCAAATTTCCTGTAAAATTTTTCTCTGGATTGCAATTAAATTGTGCAATTGAATTTTAATAATCAAAAAATTAATGTCTTATCAATTGATTTAATAACCCCCCCCCCCCACACACACACTTTTTTTTTTAAATAAATAAAAATTTTAATATATATATTTTATTTTTCCCAAAATTCTGTTTTGTATTTTTTTTTTTCATTTTTATACAAATAAAATTATAGTTAATAATTTTTTTAAATTAAAAAGCATGTCTAATTTATTTATATATTAACAATAATAGGGCGCTATGAATTTTTCCACTATACTGTAAATTCCACTTTTATGACTAGTTTCTATGATTCTGTTCATTTTAGAAATCATATGGCTCTGATTTGTTGAATTTACAGTTCCCTGATTGATTCCTGAAAGTTTGATCTTTCTTAGAATGATGTGAACATGAAACCTCTCATACAACTTAAACATTGTTTTCCTCTAAAAAAAAAAAACGTTATCTTTGATGTCCAGCGTGTTGACCTCGGGTCACGACCTTTGACCTCAGCCTCAGCATGAGTGTTTGAGGTCTGATGTTACATGTGTTTTTGACCAAGTGCAGTATTATGGTCTGTTTTAGTTGCAGACTGATATATCAACCTGTTTTAAAGTAAATGTTAGATTGTCAGAAGTCGCCTTGGACGATTAATGGAAGTTGTACTTCCTCCGTGTGTTAATTAAAAACTTTTAAATTCAGCCATTGTTGTTTACATTTATTTTGTCATCATTAAGTTATATATGCTATCAGTTTGAGATTTATTTAATGTTTTTGAAAGAAGTCTCCTCTGCTTACCAAGGCTTCCTTTATCTGGTCAAAAATACAGTAAAGCTTTAAATAATTTATTAAAAATGTAAGCAATAATAGGGCCTTATAATTTTTATTTTTAAGTTAAAATTTAAGTTAAAATTCCAACAATAATTAATTACGAAATTTATTAATTTCCCCAAATTAATTTTTGTTTTCCATGGTTTAATTAGATTTTAATTTAATGTGTTTTAAATTTAAAGCATGTCTCATCAATTGAATTCGTGAAACCTGGACAGTTAGATTATAATAGAAATTGTTAAATGAAACGAGAAATGTGTTTTCTGGAATTCTGTGTTTTCTGTTTTAAGTTATCTGAAATTTTGCATCTGCATTTATATGATCAATAATGAAGTTAAAAACTGTGAAATATTATTACAATTTAAAAGTAGCTCTTTTCTATGTGAATATATTCTAAATCGTCATTTATTTCTGTGATGCTCCGCTGTATTTTCAGCATCATTACTCCAGTCTTCAGTGTCACATGATCTTCAGAAATCTGAATAATATGATGATTTACTGCTCAAGAAACATCTCTGATTATTATCAATGTTGAAACTGTGGAACATATAATTTTTTCAGGATTCACAGATGAATAAAAAAGGTCAAAAGAACAGCATTTATTTGAAATGTAAATCTTTTGTAACATTATAAATGTATTTACTGTCACTTTTGATCAATTTAATGCTGAATAAAAACGTATTACAATTTAGGCAGTGGCTATTAAATATCTCTCGACTACTAGTGTATATGAAGAGTTTGTATATGAATAAATCCATTTTGATGAGTTTGAGTAAAAATCAGTTTTCTTTACCAAGAAAGTGCCAAGATGAAAACCACTATTTTCTGTTTCAAACTTTCACATAGCATCTTTAGGTTATAATAACATTAAAAATTTAAATCCAGGTTTTGATTTTCAAAGATTTACTATACAATTTTATATAATAAACAATATCACTTTCATAATCTAATGTGATTTATCTAATGAACGTGATATAGCGCAGCTTGTCAGTGATCTATGGCTCTGTGTATTAAATGCATCTGAATAATTTCCATATGAAAGCACGTGATGTAGATTTACCAGTGTTATTAATCACAGAACCGGCTTTACTGACGTGATGCGTGGAATGGTGCGCTGTGATTGGTTGTTAATGTTTACAGTGCTTGGAATGGTGCGCTGTGATTGGTTCATACCGTTTACAGTGCAGGGAATGGTGCACTGTGATTGGTTGTTGATGTTTACAGTGTGTGGAATGGTGCGCTGTGATTGGTTCATACTCATTACAGTGCGTGGAATGGTGCGCTGTGATTGGTTCATACCGTTTACAGTGCAGGGAATGGTGCACTGTGATTGGTTGTTGATGTTTACAGTGCGTGGAATGGTGCGCTGTGATTGGTTCATACTGTTTACAGTGCGTGGAATGGTGCGCTGTGATTGGTTCATACTGTTTACAGTGCAGGGAATGGTGCACTGTGATTGGTTGTTGATGTTTACAGTGTGTGGAATGGTGCGCTGTGATTGGTTCATACTCATTACAGTGCGTGGAATGGTGCGCTGTGATTGGTTGTTGATGTTTACAGTGCGTGTAATGGTGCGCTGTGATTGGTTCATACTGTTTACAGTGCAGGGAATGGTGCACTGTGATTGGTTGTTGATGTTTACAGTGCGTGGAATGGTGCGCTGTAATTGGTTCATACTCATTACAGTGCGTGGAATGGTGCGCTGTGATTGGATGAGTGGATATATTGGATTCTGCAAAAAAGGGAAACTGGAGCTTGTCGCAGTTTGGAAAAAAGAGGAGAAAACAATCTAATAACTCGGTGAATATCGCATTTCGTGTAAAATAAAAAATTTACTTTTCAATACCGACCAGATACAATATTTATTTTGAGGAAAACTTTTTCTTAAAAATGAAATTTATGGCGTTTTGGAACCAAAGTCTTCATATATACTTTTAAGACAGCAGAGAATAACAAAGGCCTCACCCACAGAAACAATCCCTCCCTATCCTGACAGGAAGGAAAGGCCAGCGTAAATATACAATGGAAGCGAAGGACGCAGAGAATACGTAGTCCACTATAGGAGACTTTATAATATTCATATGTGAACGAACCTTGACTAGAAGTGCAGATGATGATCGGATACTTGAGTCTTTCGTCTGAAGTTTAGCAGAAGCAACACACACCAGAGAGACACGGCATATCAGTGACAGTCAGAGGTGAGAGGATAGTGTGTGTGTGTGTGTGTGTGTGCGCGAGTGTGTGTGTGTGTGTGTGTGTGTGTGTGTGTGTTTATATATATTCATATCTATATAATCTACATCACCATTCAAAATTTAAGGGTCAGTTTTAAAAATGCATTAAATTGATCAAAAGTGACATTTATAATGTTACTGTGGATTTCTATTTCAAATAAATGCTGTTCTTTTGAACTTTCTATTCATCTGTGAATCCTGAAAATAAAATGCATCACAGTTTCCACAAAGAAATATCAGGCAGCACGACTGTTTTCAACATTGATAATAATCAGAAATGTTTCTTGAGCAGTAAATCATCATATCAGAATGATTTCATGTGAGACTGGAGTAATGATGCTGAAAATACAGCTGTGCATTAATATTACAGTTTTATTACAAATCTTAATTATTCAATCTGTATTCTATTTATATATCATCTCTCTCTAAATATATATATATACATATAAATATAATCTATACATGATATGTATCTGCGTTTTATATCTACAGTGGCTAATTAAAATTCTCAGCTAAGTTAAATATATTTTAGGGGTGTGAATCATCACTGGTTTCATGATTCGATTTGTTTGACTATGTCTATTATCGTGTCAGTTATCATCGATTATCACGTAATTCGATTTGATATCACGATGCGTCTCATCCTCAATTTTCAATATTAGGGCACATGGATACATTTTTATATTAATTTTATATCACTTGTGCATTTTTATTGTGCACATTTATTTTGTGCATTTACTTTTTAAATTAATAATAAATCAAAACAATTGTAAAAAAAAAAAAAAAAATGAACCAACTAAATATTGCTTTAAAACACACAAGCAAATATAAAGTAATAAAGATGGGAAAAGACAAACAAAAGCACTTTCAGTATCTGAGAGAATGCAACGATTAATTAATAATTTCAACACCCCTAAAATCTTTGGATTACGTAACAAACTAGCAAAGCATTTATAAAGACATTTAATCACATCATTTCACTGTGAAGTTAGTTGTAAGAAGCAAAGCATCATTTGTTTGCAGATGCACACTTGGTTTTATGTAATAAAATTAAGACAAATGTCTGACTGTAAATTAAAACAAAGATGTTCAGGTCAGTGAAGAATATGTGCAGAATAAGCAAAAACTATGTCTTGTATTCATCCACTTTATTTAGTTTGAACTCAGGACATGAAACGACTGAAGTGGCACATGTTTTATTAACGATGTCTTATATTGAAACAACATCAATGTGGAAGTGTATTTATGATTGGTTTGCATTTTTCACTGATTTTGAGAGAGTTAAATGTGTTAAATTGAGCTTATAATTATCATATTACGGTTTATTTCATGAAAGTAAACTAGTATTTGACTAACAATTTAAAGTTTTAGGATATACATAATATTTTTTGATACATTTCTGTCCACGTGTTTAAGAATTCAGTATATTTATGAAATATTTATTTATTTCACAGCTTTAAATTTCACTCAATATTTTTAAGTGTAAAAATGTTTAACCAAAAACCTAGTTTTTAAAACATATTTTAAAGCATATTTTTGTTTGTGCCTTACATCTATTAAGAGCATTTGACCAACAAACTATATTTTAGGATGTAATCAATATTTTTGACAATATTTTTATGGAATATTGAATCATTTTTCTCATGGTTTACATCAATTATTTAATTCTTTTTAATTTTTGTATTGATTTTAAAATAAAAAAGTAATAATTCAATTCTTATGCAGTTGTGTTGAATTAGAATAATCTTTTTTTTAATTCATAGTTAATATATTTTAAGTCATTTTATTATTTGTGTAGTGTTTGAATTCCCATTATTTTACTTGTATACACAGCCGTCTTAAATGAGAAGAATGTGCATATGCTGTTTGGTTTTCTCTTTGTAATAAATATCAGTCTCCAAATGTATATTTGGACGTGATGTTCTGCTGGAGAACTTGAAGGAAAGTTGAGTGAAGTTTCTGGGAATAGCGCCATTGGTAACACATGGAGTAATCTATTCAATTAGCTGCTATTAAACGAGCCCCTCGTGCTGCGAGAGCCATTAGAGGAATCAAGCACAGAGTCTGAAGACAACAGAGAGACTCTGTTCTCTTCAATATGATCTTTAATAGAAACGTTTATAGTGTGTCTGAGGTCATGCCGGTCTTCCTGACATCCTTAATAGACTGTCTAAAGATTACCTGCTTTATTAAACACAAGTAATGCTCTTTCTTCACAGATTTAACATGAGTGTTTAGTTAACTTTACTATTTCACTATTTGTTTAGCATGAAAATCTAATAATGCACTGTATGCAGCTGTGTTGATTTAGAATTGTTTTTATTTAAATTTTTATTTAATTTAATTTATCAATTTTACTATTTAAACATCTAATAATATTCTACTTGCATATGCAACTGTATTAAATCAGATTTTTTTAAATTCTTAATTTAATTTACTATTTCTTCTTTATTCGAACATCAGATAATTATCAGATTTTTGTTTTGTTTATTTTATAAAGTTAAGTTAATTTAGCATTTGTTTACTATTTGAAAATATCCCTGCTACTATCTGTGAACGATTTATATTTATAAACAGATAATCAGATTTTAAGAAAATCTTTAATGCTACTTTCATCATTTCATCATCATTTCTATTTTCAGTGCATCTGTTAACACTGTGTGTGTGTGTGTGTAAACTGACTTTCTATTAATAAAAGTAGTGCTACAGTTACAGTCCAATAGATACACTCATGTTGAACCTGGAGTAGTTTTAAATGTGTCAATCAATCAAGTCCCATTTTATTAATTTGAGCTTTTCTATTAAAGCGTGAGTCCATGAATGTTTTATAAGGTCTGGCTTGAGTGTGTAAGTGTCTCTTTATTAAGAGACAGAGCTGTTTTATATACCAGCGGTGCACTGAAGCTCCAGCTGTGTTTGATTTGTGCTCAGCGTCACGCTCCGCACAGCAGGAATTTCAGGTGTTTCTTTAATCACGAGCGGACAGTGATTCAGGACACGGATGAAGGACAGGAAACACTTACAGGAAGCAGATTCTCACAGTAAACATATCGGCATCTAAAGAAATGTGTGTTTTATTCAGTTGGATAATACAAGACAAATTACTGGTTAGGCTAAAAAGAATTTTGCATTGTATATATTATTATGTATTATATGTTGTATATTTAAAATAAAAAAAAAATCCTCTGCCATCTTGGATGAAATGCATGCTCGAGTTAATGATAGCAAATGCATATAAAGCTAAATGAATTAAATTGTTCCAAAAAATAGTTCATTACTCCTTGACAAGGCTGTGTCTGTGTGGAGCTAACAAGCGTTAACCCTTTTGTTTATTGGTGTAGTGGATTGCATTGGCAGATTAGCATAATTAATTATCTTTATACAATTTATTACATTTCATATGTATTTGTTTTATTTTTTCTGTAAAAACCACACTAGCAAATGTGTCATTCCTCATGCACTTCGTACTCAGAAATGAAATGAATAATTAGAAAACAAGTTTAACAGTCTTGCAAAGTTGTTGGTAGCAACTAAGTTGTTGATTTACTGTAATGGTCAACATTTAATAGTATGTGGGAAAATATATATAGTCTTAAACAAACAGTTTTAGCCTGAGCTGAACCCTTTCAGTGCAACACACACACACACACACACTGAATGCAGTGTTTTCATGCCAGATGCTGATGGTGTGTGAAAGAGTTTTTCTCAAAGAGGTTGTGTGTGTGTGTGTGTGTGTGTGTGTGTGTGTGTGTGTGTGTGTGTGTGTGTGTGTGTGTGTGTGTGTGTGTGTGTGTGTGTGTTGGCTCTGAGGATTTTCTTTCTCTTCTCTCTGCTGAGGTGTGAAATAGATTTGAGTAGACATCACAGATCCACTGTAGAATTCAAATGGAGGTTGATTGCATCTTTAGCTGCTGATGCCAGCAGTGTGTGTGTGTTTCCTCTGCAAAAACATTTTACATGTAATTATAGTTTTGTCAGATCTGTTTAGATGATGATGATGATGATGATGTTCACTCACATGGGTCAGTAAGATTTTAAGAAACTGAATATTTAACTCAGTAAGAAAGAATTGATCAAAAGTGACAGTAAAGACATTTATAATGTTACAAAAGTTTTCTATTTCAAAAACTTTCTATTAATCTGTGAAATTAATCCTGAAAAATAAAATGCATCACAGTTTCCACAGAAATATTGTGCGGCACAACTGTGTTCAACAGTGATAATAATCAGAAATGTTTCTTGAGCAGTAAATCATCATATTATTCTGATTTCTGAAGATCATGTGACACTGAAGACTGGAGTAATGATGCTGAAAATACAGCGGAGCATCACAGAAATAAATTACACTTTAACACAGATTCACACAGAAAACAGCTGTTTTACGTTGAAATATTTCACAATTTTGCAGTATTTCTGATCAAATAAATGCAGCCTTGATGAGCAGAAGAGACTTCCATCAAAAACAATTAAATAATAACATAATAATTGAAAACTTCTGAACAGTAGATGTCTGTATTAAGTCCAAGCTCAACAGAGAAACAGACTTTGCAGGTTGTGATTATATATATGCATGCTTTAATGTGTGTGTGTGTGTGTGTGTGTGTGTGTGTGTGTGTGTGTGTGTGTGTGTGTGTGTGTGTGTGTGTGTGTGTGTGTGTGTGTAGCTGCATGTGGCTGCACTGGCGTCTTTGAAGGGTGATGTGGTGGAGCTCAACCAGCGGCTGCTGCAGACCGAGAGAGAGAGAGATGCACTGGAGATGAGACTGGCCAAAGCACAGGTCACTACACACACACACACACACACCGCTGTCAGATCCTGGCACACAAGATGTTTGCACACAACAAAACTGCATGCCATCTCTGCAGTGCATCCAGAGAACACAATCAGCTCCACTTCCTTTCTTGAAACTGTTCCTGGTCTTACTGTGATCTATTCATCACTGCATGTGATCAAAAAGGAAACAATCTGTTTGCATTTGGAATCTTAAACAAAAATCTAATTACTTGCTATAAAATTACATTGCTTTTTTTGACATCACTTAAAATAGCAAATAGCAAACGATCATCATAAAACGATTAAATATGTGATCAAGTGACATCAGATAATCATGAACATGGGGTTATAATGTGTTGTGAAGCCAAAGACACATTTCCACTTGTGGACAATAAAAAAAAAAGTAAGAAAGTTTTGTTATGATCAGTCTTTGTTTGTTTGTTTGTTTATAATAATAGTTTTTAATTATAGTTTGAATTAATTTATATTTTTTTATTTCCATTTGAATAAAAACAAAGAGATACATTTATATCGTTATAGTTAATATATATTAAAATTAGTATATAGTTTTAAATATTAATTTTTAATTATATTTTTATTTTAAGTTAAACCATTTAAAGGGGTCATACTATGCTGCTAAAAAGAACATTATTTGGTGTATTTGGTGTAATGCAATGTTTTTATGCAGTTTAAGGTTTAAAAACATGTGCATTATTGTTCCTTTCTGAAACGTGTCGATTTTTACAAAGCTCATCGGTCTGAAAAGCGAGGTGTGCTCTGATTGGCCAGCTATCCAGTGCGTTGTGATTGGCCGTTTTCGATTCGTTCAAGATCCAGACATCAGACGAGACAAAACCAATAAAACCAATTACAAACGAGGCATTTGTTGCATCCAGTGGGGACACAATTACTGATTATAATGACTTGTACTTTATTTTTACGTGTTGCTGTGCATAAACATAAACCATGTCTATATCAGAGAAACAACAAGCACTAC
>NC_081759.1:1280628-1303128 GCF_963082965.1 Carassius carassius | reverse complement strand
AGGTAACACACACACCCACTCACCACATGCATGCACACATTCTCTCACACATGCACACCACATGCATGCAACACACAACCTCAAACACTCACGGAGACACACATGCACATCACAGGCATGCACACACACACACACACTTAAACTCAAACACTCACAGAGACAAACCCACACACACACACACACTACATGCATGCACACATTTTCTCACACATGCACACCACATGCATGCACACACACACTCAAACTCACAGAGACACACACACCACCTGCTTGCACACACACACTTAAACTCAAACACTCCCAGAGACACTTAAAATTTTTGTCTGTGTTTTAATGCATTATTTATTTTCTGAAGGTGTAACAGTGAAATAGATGCACATTATGTATTATAACAGTGGTTACAATTATTCATGAGATCATACAATGCATTATAAGAGGCATTACAAGACACAATTAATGCATTAAGAATACTTTAATAATGCATTATATATAAAGGCTTTAAGTGAAGTGTTGCCATATCTCTAAAATAGATATTTTAATCTCTTAATTGAGCAAAATTGACTAATATTCAAATCTGTATCACTGAGTCACTGCTGCACTGATATATGTGCTCCACAACTCTATAGATACACTATAGCTGCATCTGAATCCAGATCATCTCTGTTTTGTCATAATATCGCCGGCTCTTTATAGTAAAGCACTAAAGCATTACAGACAGTACAACTTTAAGTGCTTTGAAATGATGAGTGTTGTGAAAAGTGCTGCACAGCTGAATTGATTTGACTGTAATAAATACTGATTATTAAAACAAAACACAATGTTCAGTCCTGCTCATCCAGTCATTAGTTCTTCAAAATTAGTGCTCGTTTTAGTCGGCTGGGAAAATGTAAACACACATTTCTTTTCTAATCGACACAGCCGGACATTTGTTCCTCACAACACACACACACACACTCATAAAAATACACACACAAACACAAACATTAGTAAACTATGTGCTGCACACAAGTGCTCAGAGAACAGTTGTGTTTGGACCACACATTCACATTCATGCTTTTAGCAGATGCTTTACCCAAAGCAGCTTACAGTGCAGGAACATAAGCATGCACATGGACAGTAAGCATGCACACTGTGTGTGTGTGTGTGTGTGTGTGTGTGTGTGTGTGTGTGTGTGTGTGTGTGTGTGTGTGTGTGTGTGTGTGTGTGTGTGTGTGTGTGTGTGTGTGTGTGTGTGTGTGTGTGTGTGTGTGTGTGTGTGTGTGTGTGTGTGTGTGAGCGCAGCTGTCTGAGGTCGGTCTGCTCTTCAGCGCCGGCGGTGGTCTCATTTGCTGAGACTCCTGGGAGAGTTTTACCCTTCAGCATCTGACCGGAGACACGCTGATCATCTCTACTTCTGCTCCTAAACCTTGTGAGCTGCTTCGCACATTCAGAAATCTTCAGCTCAAATACAAAGAAATACTGAATTATAATTTGCATAATAATAATTCATTAAATGTTTTTTGTAATGACACTAAAACTAATTTATACACATAATTGTAATTACTGTAGTGCGTCTGAGTTTGTTAGTAATCTCATTATTCTTAACGATCCTCAATCGTTTTTTAATTAAAAACAGGTCTAACTAAAGGCATTACAAGAATTACTGCCCTAATTTATGAACTGTTTAGTGTTTTTGTTTTACATATTAGGCAAGAAAATGTGTTTATTTGTCATAAAAATAATGACATAATAAAGGTAAATGTAAATAATAATGTAATGGGAATAATGTCATAATAATGCAATTATAAATATGTGTGTGTGTGTGTGTGTGTGTGTGTGTGTTTGTGTGTGTGTGTGTGTGTGTGTGTGTGTGTGTGTGTGTGTACATATATATATATATATATAAAATAAATATAAAATGTAAAATTAGAATGGCTCGGAAATTATGCCATAATGTAAAATGATAAATGTAAACGATAATCATATAAAAATATGTAAATGCAAAATAGTAAATGTAAGATAGAAGTATTGAAAATAGTGTTATAGTAATGCAAATATAAAATAGTTGTTAAAATAATGGCAAAATATTAAAAATGTAAAATAAAAATTTTGTGAAAATAAACATGAAGTAATGCTGCCTTATGAATAATTTCAGTAATGCTAACGTAAAATAATAAATATAAATGTAAAGTAAAAGTCATTAACATGATGACAAATTAATGACAATTTTAAATAGTAAATATAAAATAATAACGTCTTGTCATAATAATGCAAATGTAAAACAATGTGAATATAAAATTATTCTTACAAATAATGTCAGTGATGGAAATGTAAAATAATAAATTTAAATGCAAAGTAGTAATGTCATGAAAATAATATCATAATAATTCCAATGTAAAATAAAGATGCAAATATAAAATAGTAAATGTAAAATGTAATGGCTCAGTTTTCTTTATGGAAAATATAATTTTCCAACTAGATTGCATTACAAATATTATCAAATATTATTAGCTCTCAAATAGCTTTGCTTCTCTTTTATAATTTGCTTTGGATAAATGCACAATGTAAATGCTGGCTGAAGTGTTGTCTGTGAAGGCAGCTGACGAGGGTTTGGAGCAGAGCTTCACAGGAAAGCCCCTTACCGTGATTTATAGCTTTGTAACTCATGCTCAATGACAGAGATCAGCTGCTTTAATGCTCCTTTAAGTCTCCGTCCAGGTAAATGTTACTCAAGCATGTCTCACCTTGTCATTTATCCTGGAAACCCAGCAGGAGATGATTGTCTCCTTTCATCGTTTATTCTGATGATATCAGGTTCATCTTACTAAACGAACTGCGTGACAATAGCTTGATTCGTTCCCCAGCTCATGAATACTGAGTTGTGATGGAGATGTGGTGAACTGGTGACCGTGTGTCCAGCTGCATGTGAATGAGATCCATGCAGTGATTAATTAGAAATGCCTCATATGTATGCAGCACCTTGGGCTTTGCATCCTCATCAGGGAAACTAGAATGTGCCGAAGGACTCCAGGCCTCTGATGACTTTCAAATTCGTCCCTGATTCATAACTCTGTTTGATCATGAGATAAAATAGCTCTTGTATGTAGTGTTTTTAGGGGGAAATTAGTTTCTAAATTTGTTGCTTTTTATTATCTCAAAAAGAAACGTGGCTAAATGCAATTTATTTATTTGCTAAGATCTTCTAATTGGTATTACAACATGGAAAAAAAATACCTTTGTTATACTTTTATTCCTTGATGAAAAAAAACAATTACATGAATGTAATGTATACTTGCAAATTTTATCACACACTTTTTTCTTGCAATTCAGATAAATAAGAAGATTTAAACTCAGAATTGTGAGATATAAGATGAGAATTGATTCGTACGTCTGAGAAAAAAAAAAGTCTTGAAAAAGTGAAAAGAGAAGACCAAATTCTTATATATAAACTCACAAGTGCATTGGGGAAGAAGTTGAGTTGGGATGAAATCTGAATTCAGAGAAAAAAGTTAGTATTCTGAGGCTATGTTTACACTAGTGCGTTTTTCTTTAAAAGCGGCATTTTAAAATGAAAACGATCCTCATCTACACTGGGGTTTTCACTGCAATTCAGAAATTATCTCCATGCACACTACACCACCGAAAACACGTCACATGATCATTAATGCATGTACAACCATAGATATGTATAGGTAGATGCCCTATTTATTTAGATGGCGGATGTGTCTATGTGCTTGGAGGAGTCGAAAGAGGAATATACCAATGCATATCTATGGGTACAACAATGAGCATAATGTTATTGTTTATAGTTCATCATGAATACGCAGAGTGAATGTGGACAGCCACGCCGTCGTTTTCAAAAGTCTGAAATGCAACCCCGGAATTTTCAAACTAAAACAAGGTCTACAGCATTTTCAAAAGTCTCTGTTTTCAGGGTCGAGAACACCAGAGTAGCGTAAATGACCCGCGTAACCGTAGCAAAAGTTGTTTTAAAACAAAAACACACTAGTGTAAACGTAGCCTGAGAATAAACTCAGAATTCCGAGAGTAAAGTCAGAATTCTGAGAATAAAGTCAGAATTCAGAGAGTAAAGTCAGAATTCAGAGAGTAAAGTCAGAATTCCGAGAGTAAAGTCAGAATTCCGAGAGTAAAGTCAGAATTCCGAGAATAAAGTCAGAATTCAGAATTCCGAGAGTAAAGTCAGAATTCCGAGATTAAAGTCAGAATTCCGAGAGTAAAGTCAGAATTCCGAGAGTAAAGTCAGAATTCCGAGAATAAAGTCAGAATTCCTGTAGCTCAATTGGTAGAGCCACGCCGTCGTTTTCAAAAGTCTGAAATGCAACCCCGGAATTTTCAAACTAAAACAAGGTCTACAGCATTTTCAAAAGTCTCTGTTTTCAGGGTCGAGAACACCAGAGTAGCGTAAATGACCAGCGTAACCGTAGCAAAAGTTATGTGTTTTAAAACAAAAACACACTAGTGGAAACGTAGCCTGAGAATAAACTCAGAATTCAGAGAGTAAAGTCAGAATTCCGAGAGTAAAGTCAGAATTCAGAATTCCGAGAGTAAAGTCAGAATTCCGAGAGTAAAGTCAGAATTCCGAGAGTAAAGTCAGAATTCCGAGAGTAAAGTCAGAATTCCGAGAGTAAAGTCAGAATTCAGAATTCCGAGAGTAAAGTCAGAATTCAGAATTCCGAGAATAAAGTCAGAATTCAGAATTCCGAGAATAAAGTCAGAATTCAGAATTCCGAGAGTAAAGTCAGAATTCCGAGAGTAAAGTCAGAATTCCGAGAGTAAAGTCAGAATTCAGAATTCTGAGAGTAAAGTCAGAATTCCGAGAGTAAAGTCAGAATTCCGAGAGTAAAGTCAGAATTCAGAATTCCGAGAGTAAAGTCAGAATTCAGAATTCCGAGAATAAAGTCAGAATTCAGAATTCCGAGAATAAAGTCAGAATTCAGAATTCCGAGAATAAAGTCAGAATTCAGAATTCCGAGAATAAAGTCAGAATTCAGAATTCCGAGAATAAAGTCAGAATTCAGAATTCCGAGAATAAAGTCAGAATTCAGAATTCCGAGAATAAAGTCAGAATTCCGAGAGTAAAGTCAGAATTCCGAGAATAAAGTCAGAATTCCTGTAGCTCAATTGGTAGAGCATTGCGCTATCAAGCACAACGTTGGGGGTTCGATTCCCTGGGACACATGATGGGTAAAAATTGATAGCCTGAATGCACTGTAAGTCGCTTTGGATAAAAGCGTCTGCTAAATGCATACATTTAATTTAATTCCAAGAATAAAGTCAGAATTCCGAGAATAAAGTCAGAATTCCAAGAATTAAGTCAGAATTATGAGAATAAAGTCAGAATTATGACACAAAAGAAAGATTTGTGAGATGTAAACTCTAAATTATGAAAACAATTCTAAATTGTTAGAAAAAAAAACATTATTCAAATGTTTTTATTGGTATTTTGTGTAACAATACAGATTGAAATAATGATAATTATTAAGATATTGTCTATTATTAATCCCTTCCACAATCCCCCATGTATATTAACTCAGATGGACAGGAAAACTAATAGTAAATTAAATAAATAAAAAACAATAAAAAATTAAGTAAAATAGATATAAATAACCAATATATAAGTAAAAAACCTTCTAACAGATGACAAATATTACATGTTGCCAGTTACAGGTGCACAAGGTAGGCCTTTAATATAGTCCAAAAAGGGAACCAAGTCTTATAAAAGGATTTGAGTGAACCATAGAGTGAGAATCTTAACTCTTCAAGTCTGGGAAAAGAGAAAAAACATCATTATTATTTTTTTTTTCTTTGGAGGAATCATGCTTCCATAGATTGGTGCTCACACTCTTAAAAACAACAACAACAAAGAAAACAGGATCAACAGAACATCTCACTTTCTGCCATGATTCTTCTCATTCCTCATAATGTGTGTGTTTCTCAGGGAGGAGGATGAGTTTTCCGAGCTTCGCTCCGATCTCAGTCACAGCCAGCTGGAAGTTAACGAGGACGACCGGAGCGATCAGGACCCCGACCAGGCGTCCATCTCACTGCCTGAGAACCAGTCCACGCTGGTCACTGCAGACATGGGTAAGAGCAGCTGTCAAACCTGATGGATTATTATATTTCCAAATCCAAACTCAGAATGCAGACTGACATACAGGAAACATGATGATGATGAACGGAATCTCAGCCTGTCAAAAACATGTCCGTATTACATTGCAACATCAAAAGAATCAAAGTATATTTTAATTTTTGAACGTGATGCCTATTGCATATTATTATGACATTATTTCATCATGACAGTGAAGCACATTTGAACTGCAAAATATTCATTACTATGAGGCAAAAAAATATTTTGACATTACAGTAATGATCATTATGCAATATGAATGTGTTTCAGTTGTAATGCAAATTCAAACTCATACATTTATATTTAAATAATACAATTAAATGCAAATTAGTCATTTAAAAATGTAAATAATTAACAAATTCAATCAAATATGTTGCATCATGGTAGCATTTTGTGCTATTATTGTATCCTGAATTAGTGTTTTGCTGAGCGTAATTGTTGTCTTTTCTCTACTTTCTTTTGTTTTTACACTCGATCGAGTCGATACGCTCCACACAAAAGCTTTTAAAGGCCTCAGCCGTCATTGTCCCTTCGGTCTAATGGTGTTCTTCATTACGAGTGTATTGTGGAGCATTCCCAGCATGCATCACTCCTGTCTGTGAAAGGAAATGATGACAGATTCAGATTCTACAGGCTTTTTTTGTTGTTTCCATGAATAAACCAGCTTTGCATTACAAAAGAGGAAATTAACTTTAAATTGCAATGTTATATTCAGACTTTTAGTATCATTGCTAAAGTATTATATTTTAAGTTAATATATTTAAAATTAGACTTTAATATTTTTATTTTGTTTCTGTTTAATATTAGTTCAAGTTTTGTTAATTTTGTTTTGGGTTATTTATGTAGTTTTTGTGAAGTTTTACGTTTTAGTCAATTTAGTTTTAGTTGAACTAAATGAAAATGAGAAATGTTGCAACTAGCTGAAAAGAAAATAGTTTTTTATATATATACAGTACGGACCAAAAGTTTGGAAACATTACTATTTTTAATGTTTTTGAAAGAAGTTTCTTCTGCTCATCAAGCCTGCATTTATTTGATCAAAAATACAGAGAAAACTGTAATATTGTGAAATATTATTATAACTTAAAATAATAGTTTTCTATTTGAATATACTTAAAAAAAAAAAAAAATTATTCCTGTGATGCAAAGCTGAATTTTCAGCATCATTCCTCCATTCTTCAGTGTCACATGTAACATCAGTCGATCACATGATCATTTAGAAATCATTCTAATATTCTGATTTATTATGAGTGTTGGAAACAGTTCTGCTGTCTCATATATTTGATCAATAAAAGGTTAAAAAGAACTGCATTTATTCAAAATAAAAATAAAAATTCTAATAATATATATTCTAATAATATATTTTCTTTACTATCACTTTTTATCAATTTAACACATCCTTGCTGAATAAAAGTATTGATTTTATCTTAAAAAAAGAAAGAAAAAAATGACTGACCCCAGATTACTGACCAGTAGTGTATATTGTTATTACAAAATATTAATATTTTAAAAACATAGCTTCTTTATTTTTACTTTTTATTCATCAAAGTATCCTAAAAAAGTATCACATGTTCTGAAAAAATATTAAGCAGCAGAACTGTTTCCAACTTTGATAATGAATCATCATATTAGAATGATTTCTAAAGGATCATGTGATAATGATCCTAAAAATTCAACTTTGCATCACAGAAATAAATGATAATTTAAAGTATAATAAATTTAAAAACAATTATTTTAAATTGTAATAATATATCACAATATAAATTATTTTTTCTGTATTTTTGATCAAATAAATGCAGGCTTGATGAGCAGAAGAAACTTCTTTCAAAAACATTAAAAATGAGTAATGTTTCCAAACTTTTGGTCTGTACTGTATATTTTTATATTTAATTTCAGTCAATATTTTTTTATTAATATTATTATTTCAAGCAGTGAATGTTTTTATATTTTTATATATATTCAGACACCTTCATTTCTAACATTATCATGGTTTATTCGCAGTAGTTTAGAAAATGGTAATAAAATATGACAAGATCTGTGTCAGAGCAAATTAATCTTGATGATGTCAGATAACTTTCGTAATTAACTCGGTTGATTTGAACTTAAGAACACAATTACATAAAACCAATTTAGCTTAATTTAGTTCAGTCTGTGATGTGTAAAGATCACATTAGCAATTAAAGAAAAAACACTTCAGTAAAACATGCTCAGCTCAAAGTGTCTGAATCATCTGTGTTCCCAAATTTGTATACATTTTCCTGGTAGTCTTTTTAGTTATAATATGTCAGCGCTTACTTTTTTTTGCTATCCTCACTAACATAAATGAACTACAGTGTTCTGCACCCACTAGTAAAAAAAATATTTTATTTATTTTATTTTTAACAAAGCAGTTCATTCAGTGCAGACTTTGTCGTTGACTTCATACAAAACTAAAACTTCAGAATCGTGTCATTAAAGATTGTGGAGGCTCCGTGTGAAGCTCATCCAGTGTTTTCCCACAAGTGTTTATTATGATAATATATGACAGCACATTGCCTGCAGTTGTGAATATTAATACAGCTCTGGATCAATAATCTGCTCATGTCAGCGATCCTATTGAATCCTATGAGTTCTGATTTACTTGAGCTCTGGTTTTTCCATTTCCTTCGCCTGCAGGACGCTGGATGAGCAGGTTTGGATGATATTAATACAGGTTATGCATGAGACTTCATGGAGCTCTGATGTAAATTATTGAAGTTATTTCTGTAAATTGAGTTCATATTGAGATCTCTGACTTCGGTATCCTGGCAAATCTAAGGGCAATTTGAGACATCGCCGAGATCTCGTCTGAAACTTTGAGAAGAGACGCTTGTCGCAGCATCTGTTTGCTCCCTGCTTTGAGCTCTCTGCTGTGTTGGAGAAAGAGTTGAGACATTAGCTCTCCTGTTAGTCTTAGAATTTCATGTGCTTTGTAAATAAATGGCTCTGTTAAAATAGAGCGCAAGAAGTTCCCAGGTTGACTGAGATGCGTGTGTTTTTCCAGATAACTGCAGTGACCTGAACTGGGAGCTGCAGCGTGTTTTGACGGGTCTGGAGAGCGTCCTGTGCGGCCGCAAGAAGAGCACATGCAGTCTGTCTGTGGCGGAGGTGGACAGACACATCGAGCAGCTGACCTCCACCAGCGAACACTGCGATCTGGCCATCAAGGTTAAGCACCGGACAGATAAAGTAACCACACTGCTGTCTGATTGGCTGGCTCTGGCAAAGAGCTTTGATTGACAGGCGATCTGACCAATCATAACGCCAGATTCGCCGTCTGCCGGAGACTACATTAACTTCGGTGGACTCAAACTTTACATAAATGATGTTCATTCACGTTTATTTCATGCTTTCAGTAAATATGAAAAGACAATCAGTTCACATGCTGTTTTAACTTAGCAATTCAGTGATCTCTCACGACACATTAAAGAGCATTAAAATGCTATTTATTGTTTGAGTTTCTTAAAAAATACCAGCGTTTGAAAGCTGAGAGCTTGTTTCATACCAGTCTGTCGGTGTGTTGTCAGTTTCCTCTTTGCTCCGCGATGAAAACACTGCGTGAGAACGTGTGTAATGTGAGAGAAGCATGGCTTGTTGGAGACTTCTGCAGCTTGATTTGGTAAAAACCTGTCAGTGTGGACGGGAAGAGACCTTGTGATCTGAAAATCTGGAAAAGTCTTGTCTAATGTTGTGAATAGTTATTTGGTGAAGAGTCTAAATCTATCGGAATCTATTAAAATATTCCCAGTAATTTATTTACTTTTTTTTTCTTTTTTTTTTTTTTTAAGACGTCTCTTCTGCTCACCAAAGCTGCATTTATTTGATTAAAAATTACCAAATAAAATATGAAATATTATTACACTTTTAAACAGCAGTTTTCTGTGTGAATCTCTGTTAAAGTGTAATTTATTTCTGTGATGCTCCGCTGTATTTTCAGCATCATTCCTCCAGTCTTCATTGTCACATGATCTTCAGAAATCAGAATAATATGACAAGAAACATTTCTGATTATTATCAGTGTTGAACACAGTCGTGCTGCACAATATTTCTGTGGCAACTGTGAGGCATTTTATTTTTCAGGATTCACAGATGAATAGAGCAGTATTTGTCTGAAGCTGAAATGTGATGCTGAAAGCTGTGTGTGTGTGTGTGTGTGTGTGTGCAGACGGTGGAGGAGATCGAGGGCGCTCTGGGCCGTGACTTCTACCCCAGTCTGTGTGAGGAGCGAGTGCGCTGGGAGAAGGAGCTGGCTGGACTCCGGGAGGAGAACGAGAGCCTGACGGCGATGCTGTGCCATAAAGAAGAGGATCTGAACCGCACCAAAGCCATCGTGAGCGGCGTCCGAGAGGAGCGAGACCGTCTGCGCAGACGTGTGAGTGACAGCACACAGTCAACATCACACCATGCATTACGGCTAATTACCAGCGATTCACCGTTTGGGGGTTCAAACCACTCATTAATCGATTGAATGATTGATCTTGTCCATAATCCAGGTATAATCTGAGTTTAAATATATGAGTATAATTCTTCAGAATCTGTCATTTCATAGATTTAACAACTTTATTATCTTAAAGTGTTCATTTTTAATGCATCAAACGATTAATCGTGATTTATAAAATATATACTCTGTGTGTTTGTATTTATATATACATAATAAATATACACAGTACACATATTATGAAAACAAAAATGTTTATTTTGCATGCGATTAATTGTTTGACAACAATATTAATATAAAAAAAAAATATATAATAAACCTTTTACTAAAATTGACTACAAATTACATAAAATTACACTGATTTACTATAAATTCCTCTATTACGGTAATGAGATTGAGAATCTAATACAAATAAACAGTAAAACATCTGGACACATACAGTAGTGAGACTTTAGGGGTTAAATGAGTTTAATTGTCATTCAAATATAAAAAGCAAAATAGATCTAAAAAGCTTATTATATTATATTATATTATATTATATTATATTATATTATATTATATTATATTATATTATATTATATTATATTATATTATAGTTTGTGTAAGTATCTTGTGCTCAGTTGCAGGTCTTTCTGAATCTCATTACAGTAAAATCTTTATATTTTGTATTAATTGTAAATGTATTTATTTTATCCTTAAAATCAAACACTGAACTGTAATATATATTTTTTTCTTTAGTTAAAAAAAAATGCTATCACTGTTATGCTCTTGATCAAGTCACTTAACCTAAATAAGATAAAAAAAAAAAATAAATAAAAATGTAAACTACTTTTACTGTTATCCTCTTGATCAAAATTTTTATTAAAAAAAAAATAATAATAATAAAATAAAATCTTCTGCTACTATAATGCTCTTTATCAACACACTTTCCCTTAATAACATAAAAAAAAATGAAAAAAAGAATAAAATGAAATAAAATCTACTCTCATTATTATGCTCTTGATCAAGACACTTAACCTATATAAGATTAAAATAAAATATAATAATAATAAAACATGTTAACTACTTTTACTGTTATCCTCTTGATCAAAATTCTTATCCAAATAAAATAAAAATAATAAAATAAAATGTACTGCTACTATATTGCTCTTTATCAAAACACTTAACCTAAATAAATAAAATGCATAACATAAAACGACTATTACTATTATGCTCCTAATCAAGAATGAAAATGAAAAATTATATAAAACTACTTTTACTGTTATACTCTTGATCAAAATTCTTATCCAAAATGAAAGAAAAAGAAAAAATTATAAAATTAAATGTTTTGATACTACAGGTGCTGGTCATATAATTAGAATATTATCAAAAAGTTGATTTATTTCGCTAATTCCATTCAAAAAGTGCAACTTTTATATTATATTCATTCATTACACACAGACTGATATATTTCAAATGTTTATTTCTTTTAATTTTGATGATTATAACTGACAGCTAAGGAAAATCCCAAATTTAGTTTCTCAGAAAATTTGAATATAACTTAAGACCAATACAAATAAAGGATTTTTAGAAATCTTGGCCAACTAAAAAGTATAAAAATGAAAAGTATGAGCATGTACAGCACTCAATACTTAGTTGGGGCTCATTTTGCCTGAATGACTGCAGCAATGCGGCGTGGCATGGAGTCGATCAGTCTGTGGCACTGTTCAGGTGTTATGAGAGCCCAGGTTGCTCTGATAGTGGCCTTCAGCTCTTCTGCATTCTTGGGTCTGGCTTATTGCATCTTCCTCTTCACAATAACCCATAGATTTTCTATGGGGTTAAGGTCAGGCGAGTTTGCTGGCCAATTAAGAACAGGGATACCATGGTCCTTAAACCAGGTACTGGTAGCTTTGGCACTGTGTGCAGGTGCCAAGTCCTGTTGGAAAATTAAATCTGCATCTCCATAAAGTTGGTCAGCAGCAGGAAGCATGAAGTGCTCTAAAACTTCCTGGTATACGGCTGTGTTGACCTTGGACCTCAGAAAACACAGTGGACCAACACCAGCAGATGACATGACACCCCAAACCATCACTGACTGTGGAAACTTTACACTGAACCTCAAGCAACGTGGATTGTGTGACTCTCCTCTGTTCCTCCAGACTCTGGGACCGTTATATCCAAAGGAAATGCAAAATTGACTTTCATCAGAGAACATAACTTTGGACACTCAGCAGCAGTCCAGTCCTTTTTGAAGCGAGACGCTTCTGACGCTGTCTGTTGTTCTGTTGTTGTGTGGTTCTTGAAGCACTGACTCCAGCTGCAGTCCACTCTTTGTGAATCTCCCCCACATTTTTGAATGGGTTTTGTTTCACAATCCTCTCCAGGGTGCAGTTATCCCTATTGCTTGTACACTTTTTTTCTACCAAATCTTTTCCTTCCCTTCGCCTCTCTATTAATGTGCTTGGACACAGAGCTCTGTGAACAGCCAGCCTCTTTTGCAATGACCTTTTGTGTCTTGCCCTCCTTGTGCAAGGTGTCACTGGTCGTCTTTTGGACAACTGTCAAGTCAGCAGTCTTCCCCATGATTGTGTAGCCTACAGAACTAGACTGAGAGACCATTTAAAGGCTTTGCAGGTGTTTTGAGTTAATTAGCTGATTAGAGTGTGGCACCAGGTGTCTTCAATATTGAACCTTTTCACAATATTCCAATTTTTATATTTGGGATTTTCCTTAGCTGTCAGTTATAAACATCAAAATTAAAAGAAATAAACATTTGAAATAAATTAGTCTGTGTGTAATGAATGAATATAATATACAAGTTTCACTTTTTGAATGGAATTAGTGAAATAAATCAACTTTTTGATGATATTCTAATTATATGACCAGCACCTGTATAATGCTCTTGATCAACAAACTTAACCTAAATAAATAAAATTAAAAAAATAAAATAAAATCAACTATCACTATTATGCTCTTGATCAAGACACTTAACCTAAATAAAATAAAATGGAAAAAAATAAAATAAAATCTACAATCATTGTTATGCTCAAGTTATGTCTTGTTCAAATAAGTAAAATTTGCTTTTATATGCACATTTGTGTCTGATGTCAGAGACGGATAAAGACAAGATTGAAACTCTCGATGGACTCAGCATCTCCACAATAAACCCCATCCCATCAGAAACAGCAAGCGATGCATCAGACCAATTCCACGAGCACGGACAGATTTCATTACACAAATTTGATATCTGAGATGAATCGCAGGCCATTTGTATTTCGTAGGTCTGAGTGACACGGCTGTTTCTATAAAAGCCTTTGGCCTTTTTCACTCGATGCATTTCAGGGCTAATCATGTTAGTGTGCTAACCAGCTTCAGGCGGCCAGATCTGATTACAGATCATGTCTAAAAGCAGCAGACTAATCGATCCAAACAGGTTTGTGCTGTGTGTTTTTCCAAATGATCCGAGGAGAGTGGCATTCCTTATTAAAGCTCGGGAAATAGATCCATCACCATTAGTGTGGCTGTTTCTGTAACACCAGGAAGAAGAACACTATGCAGGGTTCAGTGAAGCCAGGATAAAACCGAAAAGTAATCCAAAACCAGTGAAAGAAATCAACTTTTTTATTAAAGAGCTAAGTTTACCCCTTTAAATTTACCTTCCCCTGTTTTGACATGGAAAAGAAACATAAAAATGTCTAAAAACTTGTTTTTCAGTAAGGGAACAAAACTTTGCAAGTGTTTTAAGACCCTCAAAATACACGTAATTTATTTTGTGTTCAATTGTTTTTGTTGGAAATCTTTTGTCAAATATATTTAGCCTTTTCACCATATCTCTCACGCTTTTGGGACTGAAATGTGTTTCTAAACATGAATATGTGCACCTGCTGATGAACCATTGCAGCATGAATTCACTTTTTTCATCTGAAAGTTAAAGTTTATGCATGTAGAATTAATGTATTAATTTAATAATTTAATTAATTTTGATTTCATTCATTCCAATGGGGTTGATACTGGGAATTTTCAGATTATATTCTTAGATTTTGAATGCAATATGAGGGTTAAATAGAATTCCAATTTTTATGGGCAAATTTTCGGACCTTAGTAAAGTAGATGTGCATACATTCTTATAAATTCTTAAATCTACTCAAGAAATGCAGTCTGAATAATAAAACACCGTAGGACTGATACCATTCAAATCAAATCAGTATCAATAAAATCCATATTTGCGCTGCAGAAGTGGCACACGAGCTGCATCTGATGTGTTTATACAGACTGTTTAATGCAGCTCAGAGATGCCATGAATGCATTTACACTGCAGTTGCATGTTATGACATTTTATGTTTTAAATATAAAATATATTGAATATAGAACTGTGAAGTGATACTTTAAATATGAAACTAAATCTGTCAGTATGTCTTAATAAGCAGTCATTGATTCAGTCATTCAACAGATTTGTTCAAAACAGATGAATCATTCAGGAATGAAACGAGTGATTTGGTGGAATAATACTTACTATTTTTGTCATAAAAATGCATTTTTGAATTTAGCAGCTGCCTTTATGAATGGCTTATTGAATCACTAACTCACTTTATTTGTACTCTATTGCTTACACTTAAACAAAACATTACGATTTTTAAACAAATATTTTTATTAGACTATTTTTCAACTTTTACAAAATGTTACCATTTATTTATTTATGCATTTATGCTTTCATTTATTTATTTATTATGCACACATTTTTCAAAATGGAACAACTGCATTTATTATTTATTTATTTACTTATATGCTATTGTTCAAAATTGAAAATAACATACCATTTGCATTTATTTATTCATTTATTCATGTTTTTTAAAACTGAACACACCATTAGCATTTGTTTATTTATTTATGCACTGTAGTTCAAACCTGAAATTACTTTTGCATTTATTTATTTATTGTACGCTATTGTAGAAAAATATTTTTTTTTTATTATTATTATTTTTTACTTATTTTACACCATTGTTCAAAGAGTGAAATAGCCATATTAAAAGGACACGTGTGTGTGTGTGTGTGTCCGTGTGTGTGTGTGTGTGTGTGTGTGTGTGTGTGTGTGTGTGTGTGTGTGTGTGTGTGTGTGTGTGTCCGTGTGTGTCCGTGTGTGTGTGTGTGTGTGTGTGTGTGTGTGTGTGTGTGTGTGTGTGTGTGTCCGTGTGTGTGTGTCCGTGTGTGTGTGTGTGTCCGTGTGTGTGTGTGTGTGTCGCTTTAATGCTGCCGTCATTCATCTAAGTCACAGACGAACACTAAATGCTCTCCATTACAGGCCGCGAGGATGGACAGCATTGAACTGCTAAGTTAAATATTGATGTTTTCTCTCTTTATTAAGAGCTGAAGCTCGAGCAGCTGATGGAGGGATGTTTCACTGCAAACACATCAGAGCTTCTCAACCTCTTTTGCTTTAGGAACCCAACCGATTAAAAGCATTGTTTATCAAGCAACAGCAAATAAAATGTCCTTAAAATCAAACACTGAACTGTAATAGTGTCAGTATGAACTGAACAGATCCAACAGCAAACAGACTAAATGAGCTGAACTTTCATTATAGATCAAATAATTCACGTCACACATTCAACAGTGAGCTTGTTTGTGAGCTTGTCATTCTCCATGATTATGATTAGATTCTGGTTATTTCAATGCAGTGTCATATTGTATTATATTATATCATATACATCAAATCATATATATTTTACTTTATTTATTTTTTAAATGGTACCAGTAGATGTTTTGATGAGATTTAAAAAAAATAATGATATTTTATTTTATTTTATATATATTTATAAATGTAGATGTAGATGTTTTTGAGATTTTTATTGGTTTGTTTTTATTTTTTGATGGTTTATTTTATTTATTTATTTATTTTTTTAGATGTTTTTATGAGATTTTCTTTTGTGATTTTTATGGTAATTATGGATGGAAGGAAGGTACCTGTTGATGTTTTTGAGATTTTTATTTTTTATTTTATAGTTTTTTTAATATGACCTGTAGATATTTTAATGAGATTTCTTTTTGAAGTTTTATTTTATTTTATTTTAATTTAAATGACCTGTAGATGTTTTGAGATTTTTATTTTTTATTTTTAATGCGTTTATTTATTTTATTTATGTTTTGGTTTATTTTATTTTATTATTTTCAGATGTTTTTGTGAGATTATTTATGGTAAAATGAGGTTGCACTTAGATTAGCTGAAATATTGGACAAGCATGAAAGCCTGAGTAAGTTTGGTAACTTTGTGAATGATAAACTCAGATTCTGTGTGGTCTGAATCAGTTATTCATCCGGCTCATGCAATAATAACAACACTAAGAGCTCAAGAGGTGTCGAGAGCATTGAGCTCGGTCTGATGTTGTGTCGGTGTGTGTGTGTGTGATGTCCATTCGTTCAGGATTCAGTCCTTTATTTGTCCTTTGGATGAGAGTTCTGTGCTGTCTGTAATATAGACTGAACTGAAGCCACATGAGGTCAGGTTCTGAGCAAACCTCAGCGTCTAGATTTAGCTCTGATCTCTGAAGAGGGAGAAACTGACTCCGGTGTTTTGACAGACAGGTGTGTTTCCGTCCCTGCAGGTGCGAGAGCTGCAGACGCGTCTCCAGAGCGTTCAGCCCGGCGCTCCGTCCAGTCCTGGCCGTCTGACATCAGTGGGACGTCCCATCAACCCCAGCACCGGAGAACTCAGCACCAGCAGCAGCAGCAACGACATCCCCGTCGCCAAAGTACTTCATAGCTCTCGTTACATTGAGACATTTAGCAGATGCTTTTATCCAAAGCGACTTACAGATGAGGACAGTGGAAGCAATCAAAAACAGCAAAAGAGCAATGATATATAAGTGCTATAACAAGTCTCAGTTAGCTTAACACAGTACACCTAGCATGGGCTTTTAAATAATATAATACATAAATAAGAAAACAGATAGAATAGAAACAGAATAGAGCAAGCTAGTGTTAGAGGTCTTTCTTTTTTTTTGTTAGTTTTTATTTTTACATTTTTTACATTTTTAAAATGATAAATGTTGCCTTGTCTGATATTTTTTAGCTGAAAGTTTTTTTATATATTTATTTTTTATTTAAATGTATTTTTTATGGGATTTTATTTTATATATATTTTTATAGTATATTTACTTCTATTTTATTTTAGTCATTTAAATTTTTTTATTAATTAAATTTTTCCATTTTATTTTATTTAGTTAAGTGCATTGATCAAGAGCATAATAGCCATATATATTTTATTTTATTATTTTTATTTTATATTCATTTGATTTAAATATAATTTTGTTATGGGATTTTATTTTATTTTTGTGTGATGTTTTGTTTTATGAGTTTAACAGCTCCAGACCTTAAGTTTTATTGTGTGTGTGTCCGTGTGTGTGTCCATGTGTGTGTCCATGTGTGTGTGTGTGTGTGTGTCCGTGTGTGTGTGTGTGTGTCCGTTTGTGTGTCCGTTTGTGTGTCCGTGTGTGTGTCCGTGTGTGTGTGTGTGTGTGTGTGTCCGTGTGTGTGTGTGTCCGTTTGTGTGTCCGTGTGTGTGTGTGTGTGTGTGTGTGTGTGTGTGTCCGTGTGTGTGTGTCCGTGTGTGTGTCCGTGTGTGTGTCCGTGTGTGTGTGTGTCCGTGTGTGTGTGTGTGTGTGTCCGTGTGTGTGTCCGTGTGTGTGTCCGTGTGTGTGTGTGTCCGTGTGTGTCCGTGTGTGTGTGTGTCCGTGTGTGTCCGTGTGTGTGTGTGTCCGTGTGTCCGTGTGTGTGTCCTTGTGTGTGTGTGTGTGTGTGTGTGTGTGTGTGTCCGTGTGTGTCCGTGTGTGTGTGTGTGTGTGTGTGTGTGTCCGTGTGTGTCCGTGTGTGTCCGTGTGTGTGTGTGTGTGTGTGTGTGTGTGTGTCCGTGTGTGTGTCCTTGTGTGTGTCCTTGTGTGTGTGTGTGTGTGTGTGTGTGTGTCCGTGTGTGTGTCCGTGTGTGTGTGTGTGTGTCCGTGTGTGTGTGTGTCCGTGTGTGTGTGTGTGTGTGTGTGTGTCCGTGTGTGTGTCCGTGTGTGTGTGTGTGTCCGTGTGTGTCCGTGTGTGTGTGTGTCCGTGTGTGTGTGTGTGTGTGTGTGTGTGTGTGTGTGTGTGTGTGTGTGTGTCCGTGTGTGTCCGTGTATGTCCGTGTGTGTGTCCGTGTGTGTGTCCGTGTGTGTGTGTGTGTCCGTGTGTGTGTGTGTGTGTCCGTGTGTGTGTGTGTGTGTCCGTGTGTGTGTGTGTGTGTCCGTGTGTGTGTGTCCGTGTGTGTGTCCGTGTGTGTGTGTGTGTGTGTGTGTGTGTGTATGTGTGTGTGTGTGACAGGTGGCGGAGCGAGTGAAGCTATCGAAGACTCGTTCAGAATCGCTGCCAGCGGAGAGATCCATCCTCGGCTCTGAAATCAGCAGCATCGGGGTGAGACAGATAGAGTGTGTTCAAATGAGAAAACCTCCCAAATTACTAGAGCTATTACTACAGTACTCTGTGTTTTAAAGTGAGCGGGTCACTGATTAACCAGACCATAATGATCCTGTCTGTTTTACACTGGACACTCAGGGGAGTAGATCAAGCAGATGTTGTTCTCATGTAAATGAGCGTCAGGGTTTGTAAGATCTGCAGGTTTAGTGTTGTTTCTGTGTCTCTCTCTGCAGGTGTCCAGTAATGTGGCTGAACACCTGGCTCATTCCCTTCAGGACTGCTCCAACATCCAG
The DNA here is from genome assembly GCF_963082965.1 of Carassius carassius. Taxonomy (NCBI): domain Eukaryota; kingdom Metazoa; phylum Chordata; class Actinopteri; order Cypriniformes; family Cyprinidae; genus Carassius; species Carassius carassius. The sequence continues at coordinate 1,283,837 of NC_081759.1, read as the reverse complement.
GAGATCTTCCAGACACTCTACTCGCACGGATCCGCCATCTCCGAGAGCAAGATCCGCGAGTTTGAGGTGGAGACGGAGAGACTGAACAGGTTAGAGAGCACAGACCAGAAGATTCACTCGAAACACTGTAGACCTGCCAACATGTACGCATTTTTCGTACTCTCTACGCATTTTGACCCATAAGTACGCTTGTATGATTCGCTGCTCTCTAGGTACGCATTTTGTTGCGTCTCGCATTTTGCCGATTTCAGTTTCTGCAATCTATGACACTGATTCTGCCGCTGATCCACAGTGAAAAGCTGTCGGCCAATCAGAGCAGTGCATGTTAACCCGCTGCCCACCTGCCCCTCCTATCCACAAGAAAAGTGGTGGAATGGCTTGAAATCTAGAAGGTTTTAGACAGGCCAGGTGCTGATTAACGTAAAATAAAGGTAACAGTTAGGCTATGTTTAGCCTAATTGAATTTATGAATATTAAAAGTGACCTTGACATCATAACAAGCAGTCCAGCTGTGACGAGCTCAGTTCAGTTCACGCGTTCATGTAGGCTAACATGTAAGCGTGGCGCTGCCAATAACGCACCTAAAAGCTGTCACAAAGAAATGGCAAAAGTAATGATTATGAATATTTTATGAATATAATTATTAATAAACAAATGTTTTCTGTATTAATGTCGTGTCGACTGCAAAGCTAAAGTTAACGATGCTGTCTCGCTATCTTCGCAGTAGTGATGGGAAGTTTGATTCTTTTCCGCGAACCGGTTCTTTCGGACGGTTTAATTCAATAAACCGGTTGAAAAAACCGGTTCACCGGTTCTTTTACGCTCAACATAATGACGTCATTGGCGATGACGTAATGGCGTCACGTCTATCAAACATTCAAATATATAAAGTCAGTAATCATAACTTTAGTCAGTTAAAAACCTCATAATCATGAAAAGTTTACAATTAAGTTTTGCAACAACGCACCCAAATACAGTAACAGCAATAATGTGCATATGAGGATTTAAGTCTTGAAGATATAAAGTAAATAAATTAGGTGTCATCAGCGCAGAAACCACTATACATAAACCATTGCGATGTATTTGTTATTAAATGAACTTACGTTTCGTCAGATTGCCCCTTCATTCAAGCCTTCGGTTTACCCGCGCTCATAACATTAACACAGAATCAGTTCAGAATCAATCACAAAAAGAATCAGTTTGGTTCAGACGCGCTGGGAGTCAGTCGGCTTCACGCTGTATCACGCATGCGCAGTATCATCAGCTCCTCTGTTCTCAAAAGGGACGCGTCTGAAAGAAACGGTTTTCAGTTCAGTGTACTGATGATCCGAAAACCGATGCAACTGGTTCTCGACTCGAGAACGAGAACTGCTCCAGCAGTGGGCGTGTTCGTTCATCATCTGGCTCGGCTCGGTGTTCATCTTCAGTTCTCTCTTCACAGCAGTTCAGTCAGTGTACTGTTTGAGTACATTACTCCGGGATATTGGTTTATTCTGACTCAGAGGGAGTGTCAGTCACGTTAAAAAAGTTAACATCTTAAGTAATTTGTGGATTAATGCTTATTGGAGACACGAACCGTTTCAAACGATTCAGTTCGATTCGGTGAACTGGTTCAACCGGTTCACTAAGAAGAGCCGGTTAAATTGAACGATTCGTTCACGAATCGGACATCACTACTTCGCAGTAGTGAACGCGCCAGAGAAATGCATATTTCATATGGATTAACGTTACATAAGCAGAGAGCAGTCTGTTTTCTTTCGTTTTGAATTGTTCTGTTCAACCCTAGAGTCGGTAGACGCGGATACGCGTTATGAATCATTTTCTCCTGATAACCCCGAAAAGAACTTAAATTACACTTTCAGTTTTGATCGTACAGATAAGAGCAACATCGAATCTGTAAAGGGTCTTCTTTTATTTGTATACAGACATAACAACAAAAATTTGCGCACTAATAAAATAAAGATAACAAACAAGGTGTGCTGTCTGCAGACTTTGTCTGCGCTGATCTTCATTTACAAACACGTCATTAAAATGAACTGTAACTCCGTGAATACTCAACGAAGAGACATGAGAGAGATATCGGTTGCACTTTATTTTACAGTACGTGTACTTACATGTACTTATAGTGTACTTACAGTGTATTTATCTAAGAAAGTTCTGGTAATACAAGGTAACTACATGGGGTAGGGTTAGGTTTAGGGGTAGGTTCAGGGTTAGTACCAAGTTATTACATAGTTATTGTAATTACTATAATAAGTACATAGTATGTACATGGGGAACAGGACTGTAAAATAAAGTGCTACCATATAGAAAGCTTGACATGTCTACTTTTAAACTAAACAAGTGCTGCCGAAAACAGATATTCTGTGATAAAGTAATCCATATGAAAACAACGCGATGTCCGTTTTTCTTCTATTGTGACCACGCCCCCGCGCTGAACGCCCTATTCAGATTCTAATGTTAAATAAAGTTTTTTTATTTTACTGTTTGCTTCGCGATGAGAGGAATAAGATATAATTCCCCCCAAAATGTGATTTGGTTGAGTATTTGAGATTTGGATTTCCTCAGAAAAAAAGAATGAAGCACTTTATTCAGCAGAGATCATAAACATGAGTAAGTCTCTTATTATTTATTTATATACTTGTACTAGTTTTCACATAACGTGTAAACATTTTACTAGTTAGCCTTTTTCCAAACTATAATTCCTGATTAAATGTATAATCAAGTGAAATATTATGAAGTTTCAGTAACAATATACAATACTATACCATTCAAAAGCTTGATGTAAATAATATAAATGTAACAAACAATGCTGTTCTTTCAATTTATTCCCCCGAAAAAACCTGAAAAAATATATATATTCTCCGCTCTTTTCAGCATTAATAATAATTTATTAATATGAGCACAGAGATGTTTAGTTCTCTGGTGACAAGAAAAGCCATGATTGCCTCCAAAGGCACCATTTGTTACAAAGAGACTTTCACTGATGCACTACTTAAAAAAGCCAAATCTGCAACCTTTAACGACTTAAACAATGCAAAAGTTTAAACACTATGCATGGAAAATTATTTAAAAAAAATGTTTGTTTGTTTTTAGCAAACTGATTTTGATTTTGATATTGCTGGTTTTGCACATTTATTTAATGTTTTGATTTATTTATTTAGAAAGAATGTCCTCAGTTTACTTTTATTTCTGACAAGATTTTCAAG